>NW_026997651.1:0-35721 GCF_035044405.1 Drosophila montana
TACACAGACAGACAGTCAGACATATGTGAAGGAATAAAAAGACACCTTCGCAGACACACACACCGGCAGAGACAGACAGGTAGACTTACAGACAGGCAAGCAGACAGGCAGACATACAGACAAATAGGCAAACAGATAGTCAGAGCGAACGAGAGGCAGACAGACATGCAGTCAGACCGACGAGAGAGAAAGAAAGAGTTTGAGAGAGAGAGAGAAAGAGAGAGAGCGAGAGAGAGCGAGAATGAGAGAGAGAGCGGGAAAGAGAGAGAGAGAGAGAGAGAAAGAGAGATAGAGAGGGAGAAAGAAAAAAAAGGAGAGAGATAGAGAGAGAGAAAGAGAGCCAGAGAGAGAGAGAGATACAGACATACAGAAAGGAATACCTACAGCCTTGCAGACAGACACACCGGCAGTGACAGACAGGCAGACATACAGACAAATATGCAAACAGATGGTCAGACCGAAAAAGAGATGGACAGACAGACAAGAAGAACAACATACTCGCAGACAGATAGGCAGTCAGACAGACATTCAGACTTACAGACAGATATGTAGACAGAGAGAAAGGCTTTCAGATAGACAGACAGAAAGGCTGACCGGCAGACAGACAGACAGATAGGTAGACGGACAAACAGACCCACAGACTCGCAGACATACAGACACACAGGAAGAGAGAGAGATACATATACAGTCAGGCAGATAGATTGACAGGAATACCTACAGCCTCGCAGACAGACACACCGGCAGAGACAGAAAGTCTGATAGACAGAGAGAGAGACGGCAGAGAGAGAAGAGAGGCAGAGAGAGAGAGAGGCAGACAGGCAGTCCGACCGGCAGACAGACTGACATACAGACACACAGGAATAGACAGAGAAATACACAGACAGACAGGCAGACAGATAGGCAGGAATACTTAAAGCCTCGCAGACAGACAACCGGGAGACACACAGATAGGCAAAAAAAAAAATAGACTGAAAAAGAGGCAGACAGACAGGCATACAGACCGACATAGAGAACGGCAGATAGAGAGAGTGAGAGAGAGAAAGAGAGAGAGAGAGAAAGAGAGACAGTGACTCGCAGACAGATAAGAAGAACAACATATTCAAAGACAGATAGGCAGTCAGACAGACATTCAGACTTGGAGAGCGAGAGAGAGAGATAGAGAAAGAGAGAGAGAGAGAGAGAGAGAGAGAGAGAGAAAGAGAGAGGGAGAGAGAGAGAAAAAAAAAAGAAAGAGAGAGAGAGAGCAAGAGAGAGAGAGAGAGAGAAAGGGAGAGAAACCTATCGACTCGCAGACAGATAAGAAGAACAACATATTCGCAGACCGCTAGGCAGTCAGTCAGCCATTCAGACTCACAGACAGATATGAAGGCAGAGAGAAAGGCACACAGATAAACAGACAGAAAGGCAGACCGGCAGACAGACAATTAGTTTGGAAGATAGACAGACGGACAAACAGACCCACAGACATACAGACACACAGGAAGAAAGAGAGAGATACACAGACAGACAGGCAGACAGATATGCAGGAATACCTAAAGCCTCTCAGACAGTCACACCGGCAGAGGAAGACAGGCAGACGTACAGACAGGCAGGCAGACAGGCAGACATACAGACAGATAGGCATACAGAGGGTCAGACTAAGAAAGAGAGAGACCAACATAGAGAGAGAGAAAGAGAGAGACACGAGAGAGAGAGAGAGAGAGAGAGAGAGAGAGAGAAAGAAAAAGAAAACGGGGTGAAGAGAGAGAGAGAGAAGAGAGAGCGATAGACAAAGAAAGGGAGAGAGTCCAATAGATTCGCAGACAGTTAAGAAGAACCACATATTCGCAGACAGACAGATAATAGGCAGTCCGACAGACAAGCAAACAGGCAGACAATAAAACCTACAGCCTAGGTAGACGGGCACACAGACCCAAAGACTCGCAGGCATGCAAACACACAGGAAGAGAGAAGGATACACAGATAGTCAAGCAGACAAATTTGCAGGAATACCTACAGCCTCGCAAACAGACACACCTGCAGAGACAGACAGACTGAATTACAAACAGACAGATATTTAGACAAAGTGACAGGCAGGCGGGCAGACAGACAGACAGACAGGTACAGAGACAGGCAGAGAGAAAGGCAGACAGACAGACTGGCTCACAGACTGACAGATGGGAAGGTACGCAGACGGTCACACAGACCCACAGAGATTTAGACGTACAGACACATAGGAAGAGAGAGAGACTAACAGACAGTCAGGCAGACAGACAGGCATACATACAGCATCACAGACAGACACACCGGCAGAGACAGACAGGCTGATATACAGACAGACAGGCACACAGATAGACAGACAGAATGGCAGACCAATATTCTCGCAGACAGTCAGACGCATGGGCAGAGAGAGAGAGGCAAACAGGCAGACAGACAGGCAGACCGACCGGCAGACCGATAGGAAAACAGGAAGACAGACAAGCAGACCCACAGACTCACAGACATAGAGACACACAGGAAGAGAGAGAGAGAGATGCACAGACAGGCAGGCAGACAGATAGGCAGGATTACCAACAGCCTTGCAGACAGACGCACCGGCAGAGTGAAAAAAAAAAATAGTCAGACTGAAAAAGAGGCAGACAGACAGGCATACAGACCGACATAGAGAGCGGCGAAAAGAGAGAGAGTGAGAGATAAGAAGAACGACATATTCGCAGACAGATAGTCAGTCAGACAGACATTCAGACTTAGAGGGCGAGAGAGACGAGAGAGAGAGAGAGAGAGAGAGAGAGAGAGAGAGAGAGAGAGAGAGAGAGAGAGAGAGAGAGAGAGATAAAGAGAGAGGGAGAGAGAGAGAGAAAAAAAGAAAGAGAGAGAGAGAGCAAGAGAGAGAGAGACAGAAAGGGGGAGAGACCTATCGACTCGCAGACAGATAAGAAGAACAACATATTCGCAGACCGCTATGCAGTCAGACAGCCATTCAGACTCACAGACAGATATGAAGACAGAGAGAAAGGCACGCACATAGACAGACAGAAAGGCAGACCGGCAGACAGACAATCAGTTTGGAAGATAGACAGACGGACAAACAGACCCACAGACTCGCAGACATCCAGACACACAGGAAGAGAGAGAGAAACATAGACAGTCCGGCAGACAGATAGGAAAACATGCAGACAGACACGCAGTCAGAACCACCGGCAGAGACAGAAAGTCTAATATACAGACAGATAGACATATAGACCGAGAGACAGGAACACGGATAGACAGACAGAAAGGTAGACCAATTCACTCGCAGACAGTCAGACGCACGGGCAGAAAGAGAGAGAGAGGCAGACACGCAGACCGAACGGCAGACAGACAGACAGATAGGAAAACTGGCAGATAGACACGCAGATCCACAGACATACAGGAAGAAAGAGAGAGATACACAGATAGATAGGCAGGAATACCTAAAGCCTCGCAGACAGACACACCGGCAGAGGCAGACAGGCAGACTTACAGACAGGCAGGCAGACAGGCAGTCAGACAGGCAGGCAGACAGGCAGACATACAGAGAGATAGGCATACAGATGGTCAGACTAAAAATGAGACAGACTGACATTCATACAGACCGACATAGAGGGAGAGAGAGAGAGAGAGAGACAGACAGGGTGAGAGAGAGAGAGAGAGAGAGAGAGAGAGAGAGAGAGAGAGAGAGAGAGTAGGGAGACAGACCTATAGACTCGCAGACAGATAAGAAAAACAACATTCTCGCAGACAGATAGGCAGTCAGACAGACATTAAGACTTACAGACAGATATGTAGACAGAGAGAAAGGCTTTCAGATAGACAGACAGAAAGGCAGACCGGCAGACAGACAGACAGATAGGTAGACGGACAAACAGACCCACAGACTCGCAGACATACAGACACACAGGAAGAGAGAGAGATACATAGACAGTCAGGCAGACAGATTGACAGCAATACCTACAGCCTCGCAGACAGACACACCGGCAGAGGCAGAAAGTCTGATATACAGACAGACAGACATGCAGACAGAGAGACAGGAACACAGATAGACAAACAGAAAGGTAGACCAATTCAACCGCAGACAGTCAGACGCACGGGCAGAGAGAGAGAGGCAGACAGACAGACCGAACGGCAGACAGACAGACAGATAGGAAAACATGCAGACAGACACGCAGACCCACAGACATACAGACACACAGGAAGAAAGAGAGAGATACACAGACAGACCGGCAGGAATACCTAAAGCCTCGCAGACATTCAAACCGGCAGAGGCAGACAGCCAGACGTACAGACAGGCAAGCAGACAGGCAGTCAGACAAGCAGGCAGACAGGCAGACATACAGACAGATAGGCATACAGAGGGTCAGAGTAAAAAAGAGGGAGACCAACATAGAAAGAGAGAGAGCGAGAGAGACACAGAGAGAGAGAGAGAGAGAGAACGAAAAAGAGGTGGACAGAGAGAGACACACAGAAAGAGAGACAGATACATAGACAGTCAGGCAGACAGATAGAAAGAAATATCTACAGCTTCGCAGTCAGAACCACCGGCAGAGACAGAAAGTCTAATGTACAGACAGACAGACATGTAGACAGAGAGACAGGAACACGGATAGACAGACAGAAAGGTAGACCAATTCACTCGCAGACAGTGAGACGCACGGGCAGAAATAGAGAGGCAGACAGGCAGGCAGACCGAACGGCAGACAGACAGACAGATAGGAAAACTGGCAGATAGACACGCAGATCCACAGACATACAGACATACAGGAAGAAAGAGAGAGATACACAGACAGATAGGCAGGAATACCTAAAGCCTCGCAGACAGACACACCGGCAGAGGCAGACAGGCAGACTTACAGACAGGCAGGCAGACAGGCAGTCAGACAGGCAGGCAGACAGGCAGACATACAGACAGATAGGCATACAGATGGTCAGACGAAAAATGAGACAGACTGACATTCATAAAGACCGACATAGAGGGAGAGAGAGAGAGAGAGACAGACAGGGTGAGAGAGAGAGAGAGAGAGCGCGAGAGAGAGAGATAGAGAGATAGGGAGACAGACCTATAGACTCGCAGACAGATAAGAAAAACAACATACTCGCAGACAGATAGGCAGTCAGACAGACATTCAGACTTACAGAAAGATATGTAGACAGAGAGAAAGGCTTTCAGATAGACAGACAGAAAGGCAGACCGGCAGACAGACAGACAGATAGGTAGACGGACAAACAGACCCACAGACTCGCAGACATACAGACACACAGGAAGAGAGAGAGATACATAGACAGTCAGGCAGACAGATAGACAGGAATACCTACAGCCTCGCAGACAGACACACCGGCAGAGGCAGAAAGTCTGATATACAGACAGACAGACATGCAGACAGAGAGACAGGAACACAGATAGACAAACAGAAAGGTAGACCAATTCAACCGCAGACAGTCAGACGCACGGGCAGAGAGAGAGAGGCAGACAGACAGACCGAACGGCAGACAGACAGACAGATAGGAAAACATGCAGACAGACACGCAGACCCACAGACATACAGACACACAGGAAGAAAGAGAGAGATACACAGACAGACCGGCAGGAATACCTAAAGCCTCGCAGACAGTCAAACCGGCAGAGGCAGACAGCCAGACGTACAGACAGGCAGGCAGACAGGCAGTCAGACAAGCAGGCAGACAGGCAGACATACAGACAGATAGGCATACAGAGGGTCAGAGTAAAAAAGAGGGAGACCAACACAGAAAGAGAGAGAGCGAGAGAGACACAGAGAGAGAGAGAGAGAGAGAACGAAAAAGAGGTGGACAGAGAGAGACACACAGAAAGAGAGACAGATACATAGACAGTCAGGCAGACAGATAGAAAGAAATATCTACAGCTTCGCAGTCAGAACCACCGGCAGAGACAGAAAGTCTAATGTACAGACAGACAGACATGTAGACAGAGAGACAGGAACACGGATAGACAGACAGAAAGGTAGACCAATTCACTCGCAGACAGTGAGACGCACGGGCAGAAATAGAGAGGCAGACAGGCAGGCAGACCGAACGGCAGACAGACAGACAGATAGGAAAACTGGCAGATAGACACGCAGATCCACAGACATACAGACATACAGGAAGAAAGAGAGAGATACACAGACAGATAGGCAGGAATACCTAAAGCCTCGCAGACAGACACACCGGCAGAGGCAGACAGGCAGACTTACAGACAGGCAGGCAGACAGGCAGTCAGACAGGCAGGCAGACAGGCAGACATACAGACAGATAGGCATACAGATGGTCAGACGAAAAATGAGACAGACTGACATTCATAAAGACCGACATAGAGGGAGAGAGAGAGAGAGAGACAGACAGGGTGAGAGAGAGAGAGAGAGAGCGCGAGAGAGAGAGATAGAGAGATAGGGAGACAGACCTATAGACTCGCAGACAGATAAGAAAAACAACATACTCGCAGACAGATAGGCAGACAGACAGACATTCAGACTTACAGAAAGATATGTAGACAGAGAGAAAGGCTTTCAGATAGACAGACAGAAAGGCAGACCGGCAGACAGACAGACAGATAGGTAGACGGACAAACAGACTCACAGACTCGCAGACATACAGACACACAGGAAGAGAGAGAGATACATAGACAGTCAGGCAGACAGATTGACAGGAATACCTACAGCCTCGCAGACAGACACACCGGCAGAGACAGAAAGTCTGATATACAGACAGACAGACATGCAGACAGAGAGACAGGAACACAGATAGACAAACAGAAAGGTAGACCAATTCAACCGCAGACAGTCAGACGCACCGGCAGAGGGAGAGAGAGGCAGACACGCAGACCGATCGGCAGACAGTTAGACAGATGGGAAAACATGCAGACAGACACGCAGATCCACAGACATACAGACATACAGGAAGAAAGAGAGAGATGCACAGACAGATAGGCAGGAATACCTTAAGCCTCGCAGACAGACACACCGGCAGACAGGCAGACTTACAGACAGGCAGGCAGACAGGCAGTCAGACAGGCAGTCAGACAGGCAGGCAGACAGGCAGACATACAGACAGATAGGCATACAGATGGTCAGGCTATAAATGAGACAGACTGACATTCATAAAGACCGACATAGAGGGAGAGAGAGAGAGATACACAGACAGATAGGCAGGAATACCTAAAGCCTCGCAGACAGACACACCGGCAGAGGCAGACAGGCAGACTTACAGACAGGCAGGCAGACAGGCAGTCAGACAGGCAGGCAGACAGGCAGACATACCGAGAGATAGGCATACAGATGGTCAGACTAAAAATGAGACAGACTGACATACATACAGACCGACATAGAGGGAGAGAGAGAGAGAGAGACAGACAGTCTGACAGACATAGACAGTCAGGCAGACAGATTGACAGGAATACCTACAGCCTCGCAGACAGACACACCGGCAGAGACAGAAAGTCTGATATACAGACAGACAGACATGCAGACAGAGAGACAGGAACACAGATAGACAAACAGAAAGGTAGACCAATTCAACCGCAGACAGTCAGACGCACCGGCAGAGGGAGAGAGAGGCAGACACGCAGACCGATCGGCAGACAGTTAGACAGATGGGAAAACATGCAGACAGACACGCAGATCCACAGACATACAGACATACAGGAAGAAAGAGAGAGATGCACAGACAGATAGGCAGGAATACCTAAAGCCTCGCAGACAGACACACCGGCAGAGGCAGACAGGCAGACTTACAGACAGGCAGGCAGACAGGCAGTCAGACAGGCAGGCAGACAGGCAGACATACTGACAGATAGGCATACAGATGGTCAGGCTATAAATGAGACAGACTGACATTCAGAAAGACCGACATAGAGGGAGAGAGAGAGAGAGAGACAGACAGGGTGAGAGAGAGAGAGAGAGAGAGAGAGAGAGAGAGAGAGAGAGAGAGAGAGAGAGAGAGAGAGAGAGAGAGAGAGAGAGAGAGAGAGAGAGAGAGAGAGAGAGAGAGAGAGAGAGAGAGAGAGAGAGAGAGAGAGAGAGAGAGAGAGAGAGAGAGAGAGAGAGAGAGAGAGAGAGAGAGAGAGACACGCAGACAGATAAGAAGAACAACATACTCGCAGACAGATAGTCAGTCAGACAGATATTCAGACTTACAGACAGATATGTAGACGGAGAGAAAGGCTTTCAGATAGACAGACAGAAAGGCAGACCGGCAGACAGACAGACAGATAGGTAGACGGACAAACAGACCCACAGACTCGCAGACATACAGACACACAGGAAGAGAGAGAGATACATAGACAGTCAGGCAGACAGATTGACAGGAATACCTACAGCCTCGCAGACAGACACACCGGCAGTGGCAGAAAGTCTGATATACAGACAGACAGACATGCAGACAGAGAGACAGGAACACAGATAGACACACAGAAAGGTAGACCAATTCAACCGCAGACAGTCAGACGCACGGGCAGAGCGAGAGAGAGGCAGACAGGCAGACCGAACGGCAGACACACAGACAGATAGGAAAACACGCAGACAGACACGCAGACCCACAGACATACAGATACACAGGAAGAAAGAGAGAGATACACAGACAGACAGGCAGGAATACCTAAAGCCTCGCAGACAGTCACACCGGCAGAGGCAGACGTACAGACAGGCAGGCAGACAGGCAGTCAGCCAAGCAGGCAGACAGGCAGACATACAGTCAGATAGGCATACAGAGGGTCAGACTAAAAAAGAGAGAGACCAACATAGAAAGAGAGAGAGAGAGAGACACAGAGAGAGAGAAAGAAAAAGAAAAAGAGGTAGAGCGAGAGAGAGAGACGAGAGAGAGAGAGAGAGAGAGAGAGAGAGAGCACACAGACCCAAAGACTCGCAGGCATGCAAACACACAGGAAGAGAGAGGGATACACAGACAGTCAGGCAGACTGATAGACTGGAATACCTATAGTCAGAACAACATATTCACAGACAGATAGGTAGAGCGGCTGACAGGAATATAGTCAGTCAGACAGGCAGACAGAAAGACAGACATGCGTAAAGATAGACAGACAGTCAGACAAAAAGGCAGGCAGACCGGCAGACAGACCGACACATAGGTAGATAGGCAGACAGACACGCAGACCCACATACTCGGAGACAGACAGACACACAGGAAGGGACTGACACACAGACAGTCAGGCAGGCAGATAGACAGAAATACCTACAGCCTCTCAGACAGACACACCGGCAGAGACAGAGACAGGGAGATATACAGAGAGACAGACATGCAGACAGGATGACAGGCAGACGGGCAGAAATACAGACAGGCACACAGATCGACAGACAGAAGGGCAGACAAATAAACTCGCAGACAGTCAGAGGCAGGGGCAGAGACAGAGACAGACAGGCAGACATACAGGCAGACCGACATGCAAACAGACAGACAGGTAGAAAAACAGGCAGACAGCCACGCAGACCCACAGACTCGCAGACATACAGACACACAGGAAGAGAGAGAAACACACTGACAGTCAGGCGGACAGATAGACTGGAATACCTATAGTCAGAAAAATATATTTGCAGACAGACAGACTGACAGGAATATAGGCAGTCAGACAGGCAGACAGAGAGACAGACATGCGTAGAGATAGTCAGACAGGAAGAAAGACAAACAAGCAGATACAGACAGACAGATATGTAGACAGAGAAACAGGCTGACGGGCAAACAGACAGACAGGCACACAGATAAAAAAGACAGAAAGGCAGACCATAAGACTCGCAGACAGTTAGACAGACAGGCAGACCGACCGGCATACAGAAAGATAGAAAGGAAAACAGGCAGACAGGCACGCAGACCCACAGATTCACAGACACACAGGAAGAGAGAGAGAGATACACAGACAGACAGTCAGACATATATAAAGAAATAAATACACCTTCGCAGACAGACACACCGGCAGAGACAGACAGGCAGACTTACAGACAGGCAAGCAGACAGGCAGACATACACACAAATAGGCAAACAGATAGTCAGAGCGAACGAGAGGCAGACAGACATGCAGTCAGACCGACGAGAGAGAAAGAAAGAGTTTGAGGGAGAGAGAGAGAGAGAGAGAGAGCGAGAGAGAGCGAGAAAGAGAGAGAGAGCGGGAAAGAGAGAGATAGAGGGAGAGAAAGAGAGACAGAGAGAGAGAGAGAGAGAAAGAGAGAAAAAAAGAAAGAGAGAGAGAGAGGGGGAAAGAGAAAGAGAGAGAAAGAGAGAGCGTGGTAAAGAGAAAGGGGGAGAGTCCTATAGATTCGCAGACAGATAAGAAGAAAAACATATTCGCAGACAGACAGATGATAGGCAGGCCGACAGACAGACAAAGAGACAGACAGGAATACCTAAAGCCTAGGCAGACGGACACACAGACCCACAGACTCGCAGACATACAGACATACAGGAAGAGAGAGAGATACTCAGACAGTCAGGCAGACAGATTAACAAGAATACATACAGCCTGACAGACAATCACACCAGCAGAGACAGACCGCCAGACAGACAGAAAGATAGAAAGACAGGCAGACGGACAGACAGACAGACAGGCACACAGATATACAGACAGAAAGGCAGACCAATAGACCCGCAGACAGTTAGACAGGCAGAAAGAAAGAGGCAGACAGACAGGCAGACCGACCGGCAGACAGAAAGACAGATTGGAAAACAGGCAGACAGACACGCAGACTCACAGATAAACAGAAATACGGGAAGAGAGACAGAGATACACAGACAGTCAGGCAGACAGATTGACAGGAATCCCTACAGCCTCGCAGGCAGACACACTGACAGAGACAGACGGTAGACTTACAGACAGTCAGATAAGTAGACAGTAAGACAGGCAGGCACACAGGAAGAAAGAGAGAGATACACAGACAGTCAGGCAGACATATAGAAAGGAAAACCTACAGCCTCGCTGACAGACACACCGGCAGTGACAGACAGGCAGACATACAGACAAATAGGCAAACAGATGGTCAGACCGAAAAAGAGACGGACAGACAGGCAGACAGGGCGACGAGAGAGAGAGAAAAAGAGAGAGAATGAGAGAGAAAGAGAAAGACAAAGGGAGAAAGAGTGAGTGAGAGAGAGAGAGAGAGAGAGAGAGGGAGAGGGGGAGAGGGAGAGAGAGAGAAAGAAGAGAGAGAGAAAGAGAATGGGAGAGAGTGAGAGAGAGAGAGAGAGAGAGAGAGAGAGAGAGAGAGAGAGAGAGAGAGAGAGAGAGAGAGAGAGAGAGAGAGAGAGAGAGAGAGAGAGAGAAAGAAAGAGAGAGCGATAGACAAAGAAAAGGAGAGAGTTCAATAGATTCGCAGACAGATTAGAAGAACCACATATTCGCAGACAGACAGATAATAGGCAGTCCGACAGACAAGCAAACAGGCAGACAATAAAACCCACAGCCTAAGTAGACGGGCACACAGACCCAAAGACTCGCAGGCATGCAAACACACAGGAAGAGAGAGAGATACATAGACAGTCAGGCAGACAGATTGACAGGAATACCTATAGTCAGAACAATATATTCACAGACAGATAGATAGAGCGGCTGACAGGAATATAGTCAGTCAGACAGGCAGACAGAAAGACAGACATGCGTAAAGATAGACAGACAGTCAGACAAAAAGGCAGGCAGAACGGCAGACAGACTGACAGATAGGTAGGTAGGCAGACAGACACGCAGACCCTCATACTCGCAGACAGACAGACACGCAGGAAGGGACAGACACACAGACAGTCAGGCAGGCAGATAGACAGAAATACCTACAGCCTCTCAGACAGACACACCGGCAGAGACAGAGACAGGCAGATATACAGAGAGACAGACATGCAGACAGGATGACAGGCAGACGGGCAGACATACAGACAGGCACACAGCTCAACAGACAGAAAGGCAGACAAATAGACTGAAAGGCAGACAAATAGAATCGCGGACAGTCAGAGGCAGGGGCAGAGACAGAGACAGACAGGCAGACATACAGGCAAACCGACAGGCAAACAGACAGACAGGTAGGAAGGAATACCTACAGCCTCGCAAACAGACACACCGGTAGAGATAGACAGGTAGACTTACAGACAGACAGACATGTCGACAGAGAGACAGGCAGACGGGCAGACGGGCAGACTGACAGACAGGCACACAGATCGACAGACAGAAAGGCAGAAAAATAGACAGAAAGGCACACAATAAGACTCGCAGACAGTCAGAGGCAGGCGTAGAGACAGAGACAGACAGGCAGACATACAGGCAGACAGACAGACAGGTAGGAAGGAAAACCTACAGCCTCGCAGACAGACACACCGGCAGAGTTTGACAGGTAGACTTACAGAGAGACAGGCTGATGGGCAAACAGACAGACAGGCACACAGATACAAAAGACAGAAAGGCAGACCATAAGACTCGCAGACAGTTAGACAGACAGGCAGACCGACCGGCAGACAGAAAGATAGAAAACAAAACAGGCAGACAGGCACGCAGACCCACAGATTCACAGACATACAGGAAGAGAGAGAGAGATACACAGACAGACAGGCAGACATATATAAAGGAATAAATGCACCTTCGCAGACAGACAGGCAGAGACAGACAGGCAGACATACAGGCAGACAGGTAGGAAGGAAAACCTACAGCCTCGCAGACAGACACACCGGCAGAGACTGACAGGTAGACTAACAGAGAGACAGATATGTAGACAGAGAGACAGGCTGACGGGCAAACAGGCAGACAGGCACTCAGATAAAAAAGACAGAAAGGCAGACCATAAGACTCGCAGACAGTTAGACAGACAGGCAGACCGACCGGCAGACAGAAAGATAGAAAGGAAAACAGGCAGACAGGCACGCAGACCCACAGATTCACAGACATACAGGAAGAGAGAGAGAGAGATACACAGACAGACAGTCAGACATATGTGAAGGAATAAAAAGACACCTTCGCAGACACACACACCGGCAGAGACAGACAGGTAGACTTACAGACAGGCAAGCAGACATACAGGCAAATAGGCAAACAGATAGTCAGAGCGAACGAGAGGCAGACAGACATGCAGTCAGACCGACGAGAAAGAAAGAAAGAGTTTGAGAGAGACAGAGAGAAAGAGAGAGAGCGAGAGAGAGCGAGAAAGAGAGAGAGAGCGGGAAAGAGAGAGAGAGAGAGAGAGAGAGAAAGAGAGATAGAGAGGGAGAAAGAAAAAAAAGGAGAGAGATAGAGAGAGAGAAAGAGAGACAGAGAGAGAGAGAGATACATACATACAGAAAGGAATACCTACAGCCTTGCAGACAGACACACCGGCAGTGACAGACAGGCAGACATACAGACAAATAGGCAAACAGATGGTCAGACCGAAAAAGAGACGGACAGACAGGCAGACAGGGCGACAAGAGAGTGAGTGAGAGAGAGAGAGAGAAAGAGAGAGAGAGTGCGAGAGAGAGAGAGAGAGAGAGAGAGAGAGAGAGAGAGAGAGAGAGAGAGAGAGAGAGAGAGAGAGAGAGAGAGAGAGAGAGAGAGAGAGAGAGAGATAGACAAAGAAAGGGAGAGAGTCCAATAGATTCGCAGACAGGTAAGAAGAACGACATATTCGCAGACAGACAGATAATAGGCAGTCCGACAGACGAGCTAACAGGCAGACAATAAAACCTACAGCCTAGGTAGACGGGCACACAGAAAGGCAGGCAGACCGGCAGACAGACTGACAGATAGGTAGATAGGCAGACAGACACGCAGACCCACATACTCGGAGACAGACAGACACACAGGAAGCGACAGACACACAGACAGTCAGGCAGGCAGATAGACAGAAATACCTACAGCCTCTCAGACAGACACACCGGCAGAGACAGAGACAGGCAGATATACAGAGAGACAGACATGCAGACAGGATGACAGGCAGACGGGCAGACATACAGACAGGCACACAGCTCGACAGACAGAAAGGCAGACAAATAGACAGAAAGGCAGACAAATAGACTCGCGGACAGTCAGAGGCAGGGGCAGAGACAGAGACAGACAGGCAGACATACAGGCAGACCGACATGCAAACAGACAGACAGCCACGCAGACCCACAGACTCGCAGACATACAGACACACAGGAAGAGAGAGAAACACACTGACAGTCAGGCGGACAGATAGACTGGAATACCTATAGTCAGAAAAATATATTCGCAGACAGACAGACAGGAATATAGGCAGTCAGACAGGCAGACAAAGAGACAGACATGCGTAGAGATAGTCAGACAGACTGGCAGACAAACAGACAGGCAGGCCGGCAGACAAACAGACCGATAGGTATATAGGTAGACAGACACGCAGACCCAAATACTGGGAGACATACAGACACACAGGAAGAGAGAAAGGCACACAGACAGGCAGACAGATAGACAGGTATACCTACAGCCTCGCAGACAGACACACTGGCGGAGACAGGCAGGCAGACATACAGGCAGACAGAATGCAGACAGAGAGACAGACCCCCAGACTCTCAGACATAACAAACACACAGAAAGACAGAGAAAGAGAGTCACAGACAGGCAGGCAGACAGATAGACTGGAATACCTATAGTCAGAACAACATATTCGCAGACAGACAGACAGGAATATAGGCAGTCAGACAGGCAGACAAATAGACAGACATGCGTAGAGATAGGCGGACAAGAAAACAGACAAACAAGCAGACAGACAGGCTGGCAGACACACAGACAGGCAGGCCGGCAGACAAACAGACAGATAGGTAGGTAGGCAGACAGACACGCAGACCCACATACTCGGAGACATACAGGAAGAGAGAAAGACACACAGACAGGCTGACAGATAGACAGGAATACCTTAAGCCTCGCAGACAGACACACCGACAGAGACAGACAGGCAGATATACAGACAGACAGACATGCAGACCGAGAGACAGGCAGACCGAGAGACAGGCAGGCGGGCAGACAGGCACACAGAACGACAGACAGAGAGGCAGACAAATAGACAGAAAGGCACACAGATAGACTCGCAGACATTCAGACGCAAGGGCAGAGACAGAGACAGACAGGCAGACCGACAGGGAAACAGACAGACAGGTAGGAAGGAATACCTACAACCTTGCAGACAGACACACCGGTAGAGACAGACAGGTAGACTTACAGACAGACAGACATGTCGACAGAGAGACAGGCAGACGGGCAGACAGACAGACAGGCACACAGATCGACAGACAGAAAGGCAGAAAAATAGACAGAAAGGCACACAAATAGACTCGCAGACAGTCAGAGGCAGGCGTAGAGACAGAAACAGACAGGCAGACATACAGGCAGACAGACAGACAGGTAGGAAGGAAAACCTACAGCCTCACAGACAGACACACCGGCAGAGACTGACAGGTAGACTTACAGACAGACAGATATGTAGACAGAGAGACAGGCTTGTAGTGCGTATATGCCCGTACAGAATACCCTGTATTCAAATATAAAGTATGCAGCACTTTGTTGCATACAATAACAATAATAACGTAAACAAGCCCAGAGCCAGTTTATGTATTGGCTCGGTCTCAGATTACGCAGCGCGGTTCACTAGCTTCACTAGCTGACCGTTTATGCTTACGCTGCAGATCCCACGCTCCGTCTGAGCGCATTGCATGAGCAACATATATGCTCACTAACACAGGCATATGCAAGCTACTCACTCTCCCTCTAAGGCTAAGCACATAACATTGACTTTGAATAAATTCATTCCTTTACTACAACCTAACGAGCACTGACGGGCAGAAATATAAATGGAAATAATAATAATATTAAATGGCGACCGTGACAAGTGTCACGCAACGTGGGAGGAATAAACGGAACGACAACAACAACTGTGGCAGGTGCAGCGGCACGACAACAACTACAGGAGCAGCGGCGAAAAGAAACAATATAATAAATTTCTGAGTGAGTATGGTGTAGCTTTTGTGCATATTATGTCCATACGCATCACTCTTGATGAGTACATTAAGAAGCGCAAAGCCGAAATTGTTAAAGTGTTATATAATAACACAAAGCCCCCGACTTGGGAAAACGCCAAGAAACTAGCCGATGAGCTAGATTTCTTAGAGGCGGAAGAGCGCAAGCACAAAGCACAAGCCAATACACCTGCTCCTCACCACATAAGAAATTTACTAAAGATTAATAAACCAACAGAAGCAAAGCCGCTACCTAAGATGACGAAAAGATGTCCTGACGACTGCCCTGGACCTTTTTACACCCCGGCCTGTGCGATGACCTGCACCGGCAACGCTGACCGCTCCAAGGCAGCCAAATAAGGAAGATTACATTAAGTTTTTTTATAAATTGTAATGACGCCCACTTTGCTGTGTACGTCAAGGTAAAGTAAAAAAAAAAATTTTTGTACGCTAAATTAGAGAGGAGATCACTGCGTTGATCGAAATAGGGAGGGTTCTAAAATAGACACGAAAAGAAAGGCCTTATGCCTAAATATAATATTAAAAATAATACACAAAAGATATACTACAGACACAATAATGAAAAAGTAATATTCATTTGTAACAATTTTCAAATATAAAATATGATGTTCATTAAAAATCTTCAACAATATTACAATATTACAATATTAATTTAAATTAAAATGGGCTCAAACGAGTCCAAGGTCGAAAAATCGGCCGCAAATGTAATCAATACTGTTAAAGTAATTGATCATAAAGAAAATTTAGAGAATATTACACTTTTGCTAATTATAATCACCGTAATATCTGTTGTATCGCTAGCTAAATTCCATTAAAAATAAACTAACACAGGAGCATACCAGGCAGTGCCTTAAATTCATACAATCTTTAAATACCAGATTGAAAAGCATTAGCATTAGACAGAACATTATAATAAATGTTCCAGAAGATCTATTTTTACCAGCAAAGTTTGATCCAAACCAGCTACAAGATCTTAATGAGTCGAAGCCAATTACTGATATAAATATCGATAACGACATTGAGACACTGGGCAATACAGAATCCAACATGCCAGACCAGGTAGCCTTAGATAGGGAATATGTAAGACAAATTTCGTCTACAGTCCCTGAATTTGACGGTAAAAAACTGTCATTAAATCGTTTTTTAACAGCCATAAGGCTTGTTGAACGAACAAAGGGCAACCAAGAGGACTTGGCTGTAGAAGTCATAAAATCTAAAATAATTGGCCCAATTTTGTACAAAGTACAAAATGAAACATCCATTATTGGTATTATAAATAAATTAAATACCAATATCAAAGGCGAGTCAACTGACGTTATCAAAGCTAAGTTGCTTAACATAAAGCAGAAAGGCAAGTCAGCCTCGCAATATACAGCTGAAATTGACAGTTTGCGTAAGCAACTGGAAGCAGCCTATATTGACGATGGACTAGACTTTGATAACGCAGAGAAATTTTCTACTAAAGAAACAATATCTGCCATGACAAAGAATTGCGAATACGAAAAGCTTCGCATAATATTAGAAGCAGGCAATTTCAGCAATTTCAATGATGCTATGGGTAAATATATCCAATGCAGCACTGAAATGACTGGAAGTGCCAGCACAGTATTATATCAGCGAGGCAGACATAATAGAGGCAATGATTATCGCAATAACCAAAGAGGTAGAGGCAATGGCCGCGGTAATCATAACGCAAACTATACTAACAATAGCAATGGCAGAGGACATTATAGAGGTAATACCCGTGGTAATAACCGAGGAAGGAATAATTCCAACCGAGGTAACAACCAAAACAATAACAATGGCAACTATAATGGTAATAATAATGTTCGAGTTACACAGACTAACTCGGAAAACCAACAAAACCCTTAAGATATGCACCAAGAAATACCAAAGTACACACAGTCAATCTAAACCTCAGTATCTTCATTAACATAAATAACGAAAAAACAGGTAAAGCATTTACCCTATTGCTAGATACTGGTGCAGACATATCACTATTAAAAGAACATGTTGATACATTTGAAAACATTAATTCAAACATATCAACTCAAATATCTGGAATCGGTGAAGGTTCAGTTTTTTCCAAAGGTTTAGCATTCGTAGAATTATCTACCGGAAAATATGTCATTCCACACGACTTTCACATAGTCGGACACGATTTCCCAATACCCAGCGATGGCATTATTGGTATAGACTTCTTTAAAAAGTATAATTGCCAATTAGATTTCACACAAACATGTGATTCTCTAATACTTCGGCCAAATAATTTAAACTATCCTATAAAACTACCGATAACTCACACTTGTGATAATAATGCCACAATACTTCCAGCTCGTTCTGAAGTAGTCCGTCAAATCAATATTGTTTCGCCAGAAAACAATATTTTCATTCCAAATCAAGAAATTGATAAAGGAATATTCATTGGAAATACTATTTCCAATAATCAACAAACATTTGTCCGAATTTTAAATACAACAAATTCAATAAAAATAGTACATCTTAACGACATTAAAATAGAAAAGCTAAGTGACTATGAAACAGTCCACGAAATTAGCAAAGATCGCCAAGAAACGGTGATGAAAAAACTAAAAAAGAACTTTCCCCCATTATTTAAGACACAATTAAAAGATCTCTGCACCAAGTATACAGACATATTCGGACTCGAAACCGAATCCATAACAACCAATAATTTTTATAAACAAAAACTAAGACTAAAAGATACTGAGCCAGTGTACATTAAAAACTACAGAATTCCTCATACCCATAAAGAAGAAGTTAATAATCAAGTCGAAAAACTTATCTCGGATAATATTGTAGAACCGTCTGTATCGGAATATAACAGTCCTATACTTCTTGTCCCAAAAAAGGGATTACCGGGTTCCGATACCAAGAGATGGCGATTAGTTATAGACTATCGTCAAATTAACAAAAAACTCTTGTCTGACAAATTTCCACTCCCAAGAATAGATGATATTCTTGACCAACTAGGCAGAGCAAAATATTTCTCATGCTTAGATTTAATGTCCGGTTTTCACCAAATAGAATTAGAAGAAAATTCTAGAAATATAACGTCTTTTTCAACGAGCAATGGCTCCTATCGTTTTACACGATTACCATATGGTCTAAAAATAGCGCCTAATTCTTTTCAAAGAATGATGACCATCGCTTTTTCCGGATTAGAACCTTCACAAGCTTTCTTGTACATGGACGACTTAATCGTCATCGGTTGTTCCGAAAACCACATGATCAAAAACTTAACAAACGTTTTTGACTTGTGTAGGCGACACAACCTTAAATTACATCCAGAAAAATGTTCATTTTTCATGCATGAAGTGACTTTTCTAGGTCATAAGTGTACTGATCAAGGTATTTTGCCAGATGACAAAAAATATGATGTCATTGAAAAATATCCAGTCCCCACGGACGCTGATAGCGCTAGAAGATTCGTTGCATTTTGCAATTATTACAGACGTTTCATAAAAAACTTTGCAGATTATTCACGTCATATAACAAGATTATGTAAAAAGACTGTAAAGTTTGAGTGGTCCGATGAATGCCAAAAAGCGTTCGAATATTTAAAAAAAGCTCTTATGAAGCCCACTTTACTAAAATACCCAGATTTTAGCAAAGAATTTTGCATCATAACAGATGCCAGTAAACTAGCCTGTGGAGCAGTTTTGACTCAAACGTATGGAGATAAACAATTGCCCGTAGCATATGCTTCTCGTTCATTTACAAAAGGAGAAAGCAATAAAAGTACAACCGAACAAGAGTTGTCAGCAATCCACTGGGCAATAACCCATTTTCGACCATACATATATGGTCAACATTTCACTATTAAAACAGACCATAGACCATTGACATATCTGTTTTCAATGGTAAATCCAAGTTCAAAATTAACGAGAATGAGACTAGATTTAGAAGAGTATGAGTTCACTGTAGAATACCTTAAGGGAAAAGATAATTTTGTTGCAGATGCGTTATCAAGAATAACCATCAAAGAATTAAAAAGTACTAATACAAATGTCTTGAAAGTCACTACAAGACAACAAAGTAGACAAAATAAATCCTGCGCAGGAAAAGAACAAGAAATTTTGCCAAGGCAAAATCTTGATAAAGCTTCTAAGCCCAACGTATACGACGTCATTAAAAACGACGATATGCGAAAAATAGTGACCTTGCACATAACAAATATGCTATGTATTTTAAAACATGGTAAAAAGGTTGTTGCAAGAATTGAGATTAGCGACCTTTATACTAATGGAACTATCGATTTAGGTCAATTTTTCCAAAGGCTTGAAAAAGAAGCCGGTATATTAGGAATCAGCCAACTCAAAGTGGTACCGAGCGAAAAGATCTTTGAAAACATTTCAATAGATACTTTCAAAAATATGGGCAATATATATTTAAAAAACTTAAGAGTAGCGCTACTCAAGCCGGTAACCCAAATAACTAAAGAAACAGAAAAAGAAGCAATAATGTCTACATTCCATGATGATCCTATTCAAGGTGGCCACACAGGCATTTCAAAAACGCTAGCAAAAATAAAAAGACATTACTATTGGAAAAATATGACACGTCATATAACAAAGTACATACGTAATTGTCCGAAATGTCAAAAAGCCAAAACAACAAAGCACACTAAGACACCTATGATTATAACTGAAACACCAACAAACGCTTTCGACAGGGTAATTGTTGACACTATAGGTCCATTACCAAGATCAGAGAATGGTAACGAGTATGCAGTTACACTAATTTGTGATTTAACAAAATACCTAGTTGCCATTCCGATCCCAAATAAAAATGCAAAAACTGTCGCTAAAGCAATATTGGAATCTTTTATTCTGAAGTACGGTCCAATGAAGACGTTCATAACGGACATGGGTACAGAATATAAGAATTCAATAATAACGGACATATGTAAATACCTAAAAATAGATAATATAACATCAACAGCACACCATCACCAAACAGTTGGTACTGTTGAAAGAAGTCACAGAACGTTTAATGAGTACATACGTTCCTACATATCAGTTGACAAAACTGACTGGGACACATGGCTTCAATACTTCGTTTATTGTTACAATACAACCCCATCAATGGCACATGATTATTGTCCATATGAGCTAATTTTCAGTAAAAATTCAAATATACCAAAACATTTTAATAGCATAGATCAAATAGACCCACTTTATAATGTAGAAGACTATGCTAAGGAATCAAAATATAGACTAGAATTAGCATATAAAAGAGCAAGAATTATGATAGATAAACATAAGCAGAAAAATAAAGAACTATATGATAGGAAAACACTAGACTTAAATTTGAATATAGGAGACAAAGTACTTTTAAAAAATGAAGTAGGTCATAAATTAGAAAATAAATATCTAGGACCATATACGGTAGTAAGCATAAAAGATAAAGACAATGCTATAATAACAGATACAAAAGGTAAAGAACAAAAAGTTCATAAAAATAGACTAAAAATTTTTAACGAATAAAACATAAATTTTTTTTATTAACCAAAAAAAAAAAAAAATTTTTAAGAAAAACAAATTGTTACAATGAATTTTACATTTTACACTTTTATATTTTACATTTTCAAATTTTACATTTTTATATTTTACATTTTAATATTATATATTTTTATATTTTTATAATTTGAAATTTTTACATTTTTATAAACCCTAAATAATTTTTTTAAAATTCATATTATTTTAATTATTTTTACTACATTTTACTATTTAATACACAAAAAAAAAAAACCAATTTTGATCATTTAATAACTACACATTTATAATGTTACGTTATTTCTTTAAAAAGGGAGGTGTAGTGCGTATATGCCCGTACAGAATACCCTGTATTCAAATATAAAGTATGCAGCACTTTGTTGCATACAATAACAACAATAACGTAAACAAGCCCAGAGCCAGCTAATGTATTGGCTCGGTCTCAGATTACGCAGCGCGGTTCACTAGCCTCACTAGCTGACCGTTTATGCTTACGCTGCAGATCCCACGCTCCGTCTGAGCACATTGCATGAGCAACATATATGCTCACTAACACAGGCATATGCAAGCTACTCACTCTCCCTCTCTTTGTAGCTGTTAACCATTAACAGCATAAGAACATATATGTATCCATAGGCTAAGCACATAACATTGACTTTGAATAAAAACATTCCGTTACCAGAACCTAACCAGCACTGACGTGCCGAAACATAATTGATAATAAAACAACAATATTACAGGCTGACGGGCAAACAGACAGACAGGCACACATTTAAAAAAGACAGAAAGGCAGACCATAAGATTCGCAGACAGTTAGACAGACAGGCAGACCGACCGGCAGACAGAAAGATAGAAAGGAAAACAGGCAGACAGGCACGCAGAATACCCACAGATAAACAGAAATACAGGAAGAGAGACAGAGATTCACAGACAGTCAGGCAGACAGATAGACAGGAATACCTACAGCCTCGCAGGCAGACACACTGGCAGAGACAGACAGGTAGTCTTTCAGACAGTCAGATATGTAGACAGTAAGACAGGCAGACACACAGGAAGAAAGAGAGAGATACACAGACAGTCAGGCAGACATATAGAAAGGAATACCTACAGCCTCGCAGACAGACACACCGGCAGTGACATACAGGCAGACATACAGACAAATAGGCAAACAGATGGTCAGACCGAAAAGGAGACGGACAGACAGGCAGACAGGGCGACGAGAGAGAGTGAGAGAAAAAGAGAGAGAGTGAGAGAGAAAGAGAAAGGGAGAGAGTGAGAGTGAGAGAGAGTGAGAGAGAGAGAGAGAGAGAGAGCAAGGTAGTGCGAGAGAGAAAGGGAGAGAGACCTATCGACTCGCAGACAGATAAGAAGAACAACATATTCGCAGACCGCTAGGCAGACAGACAGGTAGACGGACAAACAGACCCACAGACTCGCAGACATACAGACAAACAGGAAGAGAGTGAGACACATAGACAGCCTCGCAGACAGACACACCGGCAGAGACAGAAAGTCTGATAGACAGAGAGAGGAGCAGAGAGAGAGAGGCAGACATGCAGACCGAACGGCAGACAGACAGATAGGAAAACATACAGACACACAGGAAGAAAGAAAGAGATACACAGAGAGACAGGCAGACAGATAGGCAGGAATACCTAAAGCCTCTCAGACAGTCACACCGGCAGAGGCAGACGTACAGACAGGCAGTCAGACAAGCAAGCAGACAGGCAGACATACAGACAGATAGGCATACAGAGGGTCAGACTAAAAAAGAGAGACCAACATAGAAAGAGAGACACACAGACAGAGAGAGAGAGAGAGTGAAAGAAAAAGATAACGAGGTGGAGAGAGAGTGAGAGAGAGAGGGAGAGAGAAAGAGAGAGCGGTAGACAAAGAAAGGGAGAGAGTCGAATAGATACGCAGACAGATAAGAAGAACCACATATTCGCAGACAGACAGATAATAGGCAGTCCGACAGACAAGCAAACAGGCAGACAATAAAACCTACAGCCTAGGTAGACGGGCACACAGACCCAAAGACTCGCAGTTATGCAAACACACAGGAAGAGAGAGGGATACACAGACAGTCAAGCAGACAGATTTGCAGGAATACTCACAGCCTCGCAAACAGACACACCTGCAGAGACAGACAGACAAAATAAAAAACGGACAGATATTTAGACAAAGTGACAGGCAGGCGGGCAGTCAGACAGACAGGTACAGAGACAGAAAGGCAGACAGACAGACCGGCTCACAGACTGACAGATGGGAAGATACGCAGACGGTCACACAGACCCACAGAGTTTTAGACATACCGACACACAGGAAGGGAGAGAGATTCACAGACATACAGGCAGACAGACGAGCATACCTACAGCATCACAGACAGACACACCGGCAGAGACAGACAGGCTGATATACAGACAGACAGGCACACAGATAGACAGACAGAATGGCAGACCAATATTCTCGCAGACAGTCAGACGCATGGGCAGAGAGAGAGGCAGACAGACAGGCAGACCGACCGGCAGACAGACAGACAGATAGGAAACATGCAGACAGACACGCAGACCCACAGACAGACAGACACACAGGAAGAAAGAGAGAGATACACAGACAGACAGGCAGGAATACCTAAAGCCTCGCAGACAGTCACACCGGCAGAGGCAGACAGCCAGACGTACAGACAGGCAGGCAGACAGGCAGTCAGACAAGCAGGCAGACAGGCAGACATACAGACAGATAGGCATACAGAGGGTCAGACTAAAAAAGAGAGGGACCAGCATAGAAAGAGAGAGAGAGAAAGAGAGAGAGAGAAAGAGAGAGAGAGAAAGAGAGAGCGATAGACAAAGAAAGGGAGAGAGTCCAATAGATTCGCAGACAGATAAGAAGAACGACATATTCGCAGACAGACAGGCAGTCCGACAGACAAGCTAACAGGCAGACAATAAAACCTACAGCCTAGGTAGACGGGCACATAGACCCAAAGACTCGCAGGCATGCAAACACACAGGAAGAGAGAGGGATACACAGACAGTGAAGCAGACAGATTTGCAGGGAAAACCTACAGCCTCGCAAACAGACACACCTGCAGAGACAGACAGGCAGAATTACAAACAGACAGATATGTAGATAAAGTGACAGGCAGGCGAGCAAACAGACAGATAGGTACAGACACAGGCAGACAGACAGACCGGCTCACAGACTGACAGATGGGAAGATACGCAGACGGTCACACAGGAAGGGAGAGAGATTCACAGACAGTCAGGCAGACAGACAGGCATAGCTACAGCATCACAAACAGACAAACTGGCAGAGACAGACAGGCTGATATACAGACAGACAGGCACACAGATAGACAGACAGAATGGCAGACCAATATTCTCGCAGACAGTCAGACGCACGGGCAGAGAGAGACAGGCAGACAGGCAGACGAACAGACAGCTACACAGATGGACTAACCGGCAGACAGATAGGCAGACGGTCAAACAGACCCACAGACTCGCAGACATACAGTCACACGGGAAGAAAGAAAGACCGGCAGATAGACTGACAGATAAGCAGACGGTCGCACAGACCCACAGACTCGCAGACATACAGACACACAGAAAGAGAGAGAGACACAGACAGGCAGGCAGACAGATAGGCAGGATTACCTACAGCCTCGCAGACAGACACACCGGCAGAGACAGACAGACAGAGAGACAGGCAGACGGTCAGACAGACAGAGAGGCACTCAGATAGACTGACAAAAATGTAGACCAATAGACTTGCAGACAGTTAGACGCACGGGAAGAGACAGACCTGCAGACAGACAGGCAGACAGACAGGCAAAAAAACAATCACACAGAGCGGCAGACAGACAGACAGATAGGAATATAGGCAGACAGACACACAGAACCAAAGACTCGCAGACATATAGACAAACAGGAAGAGAGAGAGACACACAGACAGTCAGGCAGACAGATAGAAAGTAATACTACAGCGTCGCAGATGGACACCGGCAGAGACGAACAGGCAGATATACAGACAGACAGACATGCAGACAGAGAGACAATCCGACGAGCAAACAGACAGAGCAATTACACAGAGCGGCAGACAGACAAACAGATAGGAAGATAGGCAGACGGACACACAGACCCAAAGACTCGCAGAAATACAGTAACACAGAAAGAGAGAAAAACACACTGACAATCAGACGGATAGATAGACTGGAATACCTATAGTCAGAAAAATATATTCGCAGACAGACAGACAGAGCGGCTGACAGGAATATAGGCAGTCAGATAGGCAGAGCGAGAGACAGACATGCGTAGAGATAGACAGACAGAAAGACAGACAGACTGGCAGACAGGCAGGCCGGCAGACAAACAGACAGATAGGTAGATAAGTAGACAGACACGCAGACCCACACACTGGGAGAAATACAGACTCACAGGAAGAGAGAAAGACAGACAGACAGGCACACAGATCGACAGACAGAAAGGCAGTAAAATAGACAGAAAGGCACACAAATAGACTCGCAGACAGTCAGAGGCAGGCGTAGAGAGAGAGACAGACAGGCAGACATACAGGCAGACAGACAGACAGGTAGGAAGAAAAACCTTTAGCCTCGCAGATAGACACACCGGCAGAGACTGACAGGTAAACTTACAGACAGACAGATTTGTAGACGGAGAGACAGGCTGACGGGCAAACATACAGACAGGCACACAGATAGACAGACAGAAAGGCAGACCATAAGACTCGCAGACAGTTAGACAGACAGGCAGACCGACCAGCAGACAGAAAGATAGAAAGCAAAATAGGCAGACAGGCACGCAGACCCACAGATTCACAGACACACAGGAAGAGAGAGAGAGAGATACACAGACAGACAGGCAGATATATATAAAGGAATAAATACAGCTTCGCAGACAGGCACACCGGCAGAGACAGACAGGCAGATTTACAGACAGGCAGGCAGACAGGCAGACATACAGACAAATAGGCAAACAGATAGTCAGACCGAAAAAGAGGAAGACAGACATGCAGTCAGACCGACGAGAGAGAAAGAAAGAGTGGGGGAGAGAGAGAGAGAAAGAGAAAATGGAGAGAGAGAGTGAGAGAGAGAGCAGGAAAGAGATAGAGACAGAGAAAGAGAGACAGGGACAGAGAGAGAGAGAGACAGAGAGAGAAAGAGAGAGCGAGATAGAGAGAAAGGGGGAGAGTCCTAGAGAGAGAGAGAGAGAGAGAAAGAGAAAATGGAGAGAGAGAGCGTGAGAGAGAGCAGGTAAGAGAGAGAGAGAGAGAGAGAGAGAGAGAGAAAAAAAGAAAGAAAGAGAGGGAGAGAGAGGGATAGAGAGAGAGAAAGAGAGAGAGAGAGAGAGAGAGAGAGAGAGAGAGAGAGAGAGAGAAAGAGAGAAAGAGAGAGAAAGAGAGAGCGAGATAGAGAGAAAGGGGGAGAGTCCTATAGATTCGCAGACAGATAAGAAGAAAACATATTCGCAGACAGACAGATGATAGGCAGGCCGACAGACAGACAAAGAGACAGACATGAATACCTACAGCCTAGGCAGACGGACACACAGACCCACAGACTCGCAGGCATACAGACATACAGGAAGAGAGAGAGATACTCAGACAGTCAGGCAGACACATAGAAAGGAATGCCAGCCTCGTCAGACACACAGGCATGGACAGGACAGACAGATTAACAGGAATACTCAAAGCCCCGCAGACAGACACACCGGCAGAGACAGACAGGCTGATACAGACAGACAGACAGGCACACAGATAGACAGACAGAAAGGCAGACAGACAGACCGGCAGACAGACTGACAGATAGGAAGGTAGGCAGACGGTGACACAAACCCACGGACTCGCAGACGTACAGGCACACAGGAAGAGAACGAGATACACAGACAATCAGGCAGACAGATAGACAGACGCACCGGCAGAGACAGGCAGGCTGATATTCAGACAGACAGAAATAAAGACAGAGAGACAGGCAGACGGGCAGACAGACAGACAGGCACACAGATAGACAGACAGATAGGCAGACAAATAGACTCGCAAACAGCAAAACGCCTGGGCAGAGAGAGAGACAGACAGACATGCAGACCGATCGGCGGACAGACAAACAGATAGATAGAAAAACAGGCAGACAGATACGCAGACCCATAGACTCGCAGACATACAGAAAAACAAAAAGAGAGAGAGAGAGATACACAGACAGGCAGACAGACAGATTAGAAGGAATACCTAAAGCCCCGCAGACAGACACACCGGCAGAGAGAGACAGGCTGATATACAGACAGACAGACGGGCACACAGATAGACAGACAGAAAGGCAGACAGACAGACCGGCAGACAGACTGACAGATAGGAAGATAGGCAGACGGTCACACAGACCCACATTCTCGCAGACTTACAGGAACACATGTAGAGAGAAAGGTACACAGACAGTCAGGCAGACAGATAGACAGACGCACCGGCAGAGACAGACAGGCTGACATAAAGCCACACAAACATGCAGACAGAGAAGCAGGCAGACGGGCTGACAGACAGACTGGCAATCAGATAGACAGACAGAAAGGCACACCAATAGACTCGCAGACAGTCAGACGCACGGGCAGAGAGAGAGATAGAGACAGTACAGGCAGGCAGACCGACCGGTGGACAGACAGACAGAAAGGAAAACAGGCAGTCAGACACGCAGACCCACGGACTCGCAGACATACAGAAACACAGGAAAAGAGAAAGAGAGAGATACACAGACTGGCAGGCAGACAGATTGGCAGCAATACCTAAAGCCCCGCAGACAGACACACCGGCAGAGACAGACAGGCTGATACACAGACAGACAGACAGGCAGACCGAGAGACAGGCAGGCGGGCAGACAGACAGGCAGGCACACAGATACGACAGACAGAGAGGCAGACAAATAGACAGAAAGGCACACAGATAGACTCGCAGACATTCAGACGCAAGGGCAGAGACGGAGACAGACAGGCAGACCGACAGGGAAACAGACAGACAGGTAGGCGCGCGCGCGCGCGCGCGCGCGCGCGCGCGCGCGCGCGCGCGCGCGCGCGCGCGCGCGCGCGCGCGCGCGCGCGCGCGCGCGCGCGCGCGCGCGCGCGCGCGCGCGCGCGCGCGCTGCGCGCGCGCGCGCGCGCGCGCGCGCGCGCGCGCGCGCGCGCGGCGCGCGCGCGCGCGCGCGCGCGCGCGCGCGCGCGCGCGCGCGCGCGCGCGCGCGCGCGCGCGCGGCGCGCGCGCGCGCGCGCGCGCGCGCGCGCGCGCGCGCGCGCGCGCGCGCGCGCGCGCGCGCGCGCGCGCGCGCGCGCGCGCGCGCGCGCGCGCGCGCGCGCGCGCGCGCGCGCGCCGCGCGCGCGCGCGCGCGCGCGCGCGCGCGCGCGCGCGCGCGCGCGCGCGCGGCGCGCGCGCGCGCGCGCGCGCGCGCGCGCGCGCGCGCGCGCGCGCGCGCGCGCGCGCGCGCGCGCGCGCGCGCGCGCGCGCGCGCGCGCGCGCGCGCGCGCGCGCGCGCGCAGACAGACATGAATACCTACAGCCTAGGCAGACGGACACACAGACCCACAGACTCGCAGGCATACAGACATACAGGAAGAGAGAGAGATACTCAGACAGTCAGGCAGACACATAGAAAGGAATACCGTCAGCCTCGCAGACAGACACACCGGCACGGACAGAAAGTCTGATAGACAGACAAATAGACATGCAGACAGAGAGACAGGAACATAGATAGACAAACAGAAAGGTAGACCAATTTACTCGCAGAAAGACAGACCGAACGGCAGACAGACAGACAGATAGGAAAACAGGCAGACAGACACGCAGACCCACAGACAGACAGACACACAGGAAGAAAGAGAGAGATACACAGACAGATAGGCAGACAGATAGACAGGCATACCTACAGCATCACAGACAGACACACCGGCAGAGACTGACAGGCTGATATACAGACAGACAGGCACACAGATAGACAGACAAAAAGGCAGAACAATATTCTCGCCGACGGTCAGACGCACGGGCAGAGAGAGAGAGGCAGACAGACAGGCAGACCGACCGGCAGACAGATAGGAAAACAGGAAGACAGACAAGCAGACCCACGGACTCACAGACATAGAGACACACAAGAAGAGAGAGAGAGAGAGATACACAGACAGGCAGGCAGACAGATAGGCAGGATTACCTACAGCCTCGCAGACAGACGCACCGGCAGAGTCTGGCAGGCTGATATACAGACACACAGACATGCAGACAGAGAGACAGGAAGACGGACAGACAGACGGACAGGCACACAGATAGGCAGACAAAAAGGCAGACCAATTGACTCGCAGACAGTCAGACGCGCGGGCAGAGAAAGAGAGGCAGACAGGCAGACCGACCGGCAGACAGACAGACATACAGACACACAGGAATAGAGAGAGAAATACACAGACAGAGGGGCAGACAGATAGGCAGAAAGGCACACAAATAGACTAGCAGACAGTCAGACGCAGGGGTAGGGACAAAGACAGACAGAGACAGACAGGCAGACATATAGACAGACAGACAGGTGGGAAGGAAAACCTACAGCCTCGCAGACAGACACACCGGCAGACACTGACCGGCAAGCAGACAGGCAGACATACAGACAGATAGGCATACAGATAGTCAGACTGAATATTAGGCAGACAGACCCGCAGACTGACGGAAAATTGGGAAAACAGACAGACAGACACGCAGATCCACAGACTCGCAGACATGCAGACACACAGGAAGAGAGAGAGAGATACACAGATAGGCAGGCAAACAGATAGAGAGGCAGACGGGTAGACTTACAGGCAGACAGATATGCAGACTAATAGAATCGCAGACAGACAGTCACGCAGGCAGAAAGAGAGAAAGATAGGCAGACAGGCAGGCAGACATACAGACAGATAAGCATACAGATAGTCATACTGAAAAAGAGGCATAGAGAGACATAGAGAGAGAAAGAGGGTGAGAGAGAGAGAGAGAGAGAGAGAGAGAGAGAGAGAGAGAGAGAAAGAGAGAGAGAGAGAGACAGAGAGAGAGAGAGAGAGAGAGAGAGACAGAGACAAAGAGACAGACAGGAATACCTAGAGCCTAGGCAGACGGACACACAGACCCACAGTCTCGCAGACATACAGACATACAGGAAGAGAGAGATACACAGACAGTCAGGCAGACAGATAAACAAGAATACCTATAGCCTGGCAGACAAACACACCAGCAGAGACAGACCGGCAGACAGACAGATAGGAAAACAGGCAGAAAGGCACGCAGACCCGCAGACATGCAGACAGAAAACAGGCAGACGGGCAGACACACAGACAGGCACACAGATAGACAGACAGAAAGGCAAACCAATAGACTCGCAGAGAGAGAGTGGCAGACAGACAGGCAGACCGACCGGCAGACAGATAGGAAAACAGGCAGACAGACTCGCAGACATACAGACACACAGGAAGAAAGAGAGAGATACACAGACAGACAGGCAGACAGATAGGCAGGAATACCTAAAGCCTCGCAGACAGACACACCGGCAGAGGCAGACTTACAGACAGGCAGGCAGACATACAGACAGATTGGCATACAGATAGTCAGACTGAAAAAGAGACAGACGGACAGGCGTACAGACAGACATTCAGACAGACAGACAAAGAGTGAGATAGACAGACACAGAGGCTAACGGGATGATAGGCAGTCAAATTGACAGAGAGACAGACATGCGTAGAGATAGACAGAATGGAAGACAGCCTGACGGGCCCGCAGACTAACGGAAAATTAGGAAAACAGACAGACAAACGGGCAGAGACAGTCCGCCAAGATACACAGACAGTCAGGCAGACAGATAGACAGGAATACCAACAGCCGCGCCGACAGACACACCGGCAGAGACAGACAGGCTGATATACAGACAGACAGAAATGCGGACAGAGAGACAGGTAGTCAGGCAGACAGGCTCACAGAGAGATAGACAGAAAGGCAGACCAATAGTCTCGCAGACAGTCAGATGCACGGTCAAAGAGTGAGAGGCAGACCGATCGGCGGATAGGATGGCAGACTTACAAACAGACAGATATTCATATCTATAGAATCGCAGAAGGATAGTCACACAGGGAAAGCGAGAAGAAGAGAGAGCGAGAGAGAAAGAAAGCGAGAAAGAAATATAGACTCGCAGACAGATAAGGAAAACAATTTATTCGCAGACAGACAGAGAGGATGATAGGCAGTCCGACAGACAGACAGAGAGACAGACAGGAATACCTACAGCCTCGCAAATAGACACACCGGCAGAGACAGACAGGCAGACATACAGACAGATAGTCATACAGATGGTCAGACTGAGAAAGAGGCAGACAGACAGGCATACAGACCGACATTGAGAGCGGGAGAGAGGGAGAGACAGAGAGAGAGAGAGAGAGAGAAAGAGAGAGAGAGAGAGAGAGAGAGAATGAAAGACATTCATACAGACAGTCAGCAAGACAGAAGGGAATACCTACAGCCTCGCAGACAGACGGACAGGCAGACATACAGACAGATAGGCATAACGATAGTCAGACTGCAAAAAAAGAAACAGACAGAGAGGCATACAGACAGACATTCAGACTTACAGACAGGCAGATACGTAGATAGTGAAACAGGCAGACAGTCACACAGGCACACAGATAGACTGACATAAAGGCAGACAGACAGAACGCCAGACAGATAGGAGATAGGCAGACGGACACACAGACCCACACACTCGCAGACATAGAGACACAAAGGAAGAGAGAAAGAGAGATACACAAACAGACTGGCAGACAGATAGACAATAATACCTACAGCCTCGCAGACAGACACCGGCCGAGACAAACAGGCAGACCTACAGACAGATAGATAGGTACACAGTAAGACAGGCAGAGGGGAACCCAGACAGACTGCACACAGATAGACAGACAGATAGGAAAACAGGCAGACAGGCAGGCAGACCAACAGACTCGCAGACATATAGACACACAGGAAGAGAAAGAGAGATACACAGACAGACAGACAGACAGATAGGCAGGAATACCTTCAGCCTCGCAGACAGACATACCGGCAGAGACAGACAGGCAGACTTGCAGAAAGAAAGACAGGCAGACTTATAGACAGACAGATATGCAGACCCATACCATCGCAGAAGGACAGTCACACAGACAGAGGGAGAGAAAGATAGGCGGACAGACATGCAGTCCTACATACAGATAGTCAGACTGAAAAAGAGACAGACAGAGATTCAGACAGACCGACATAGAGAAAGAGAGAGAAACGAAGCGAGACCTATTGACTCCCAGACAGATAAGAAGAACAACATATTCGCAGACCGCTAGGCAGTCAGACAGCCATTCAGACTCACAGACAGATATGAAGACAGAGAGAAAGGCACACAGATAGACAGACAGAAAGGCAGACCGGCAGACAGACAATCAGTTTGGAAGATAGGCAGACGGACAAACAGACCCACAGACTCGCAGACATACAGACACACAGGAAGAGAGAGAGATACATAGACAGTTAGGCAGACAGATACACAGAAATATCTACAGCCTCGCAGACAGACACACCGGCAGAGACAGAAAGTGTAATATACAGACAGACAGACATGTAGACAGAGAGACAGGATCACAAATAGACGGACAGAAAGGTAGACCAATTCACTCGCAGACAGTCAGACGCACGGGCAGAAAGAGAGAGGCAGACAGGCAGGCAGACCGAACGGCAGACAGACAGACAGATAGGAAAACTGGCAGATAGACACGCAGACCCACAGACATACAGACACACAGGAAGAGAGAGAGATACACCGACGGTCAGGCAAAAAGATAGACAGGAATACCTGCAGCCTCGCAGACAGACACACCGGCAGAGACTCACAGGGAGGTTATACAGAAAGACAGACAGACAGACAGACATGCAGACAGAGAGACATGCAGACGGGCAGACAGCAGAGAAAAACACAGGTGGGCAGACAGAAAGGCAGACCAATAGACTCGCAAACAGTCAGACGCACGGTCACAGAGAGAGAGGCAGACAGGCAGACAAACAGGCAGACCGACCGGCAGACAGACAGACAGATAGGAAGATAGGTAAACGGACACACATACCACAGACTCGCAAACATACGGAGACACAGGAAGAGAGAGAGATACACAGACAATCAGGCAAACATATTTGAAAGGAATACCTACAGAATACCTACAGACTCGCAAACAGAAACACCGGCAGAGACTCACAGGGAGATATACAGAAAGACAGACAGACAGTCAGACATGCAGACGGGCACACAGCAGAGAGGCACACAGGTAGACAGACAGAAAGGCAGACAGACTGGCCGGCAGCCAGACAGACAGATGGGAAGATAGGCAGACGGACACACAGACCCAGAGACTCGCAGACATACATACATACAGGAAGAGAGGGATATGCAGAGGCATCAGGCAGACAGATATACAGGAATACCTACAGCCTCGATGACAGACAGACCCACAGACTCGCAGACATACAGACACACAGGAAAAGAGAGAGATACATAGACAGTTAGGCAGACAGATAGACAGAAATATCTACAGCCTCGCAGACAGACTCACCGGCAGAGATGGAAAGTCCAATATACAGACAGACAGACATGTAGACAGAAAGACAGGATCACAAATAGACAGACAGAAAGGTAGACAAATTCACTCTCAGACAGTCAGACGCACGGGCAGAAAGAGAGAACAGACAGGCAGGCAGACCGGCAGAGACAAACAGGCAGATATACAGACAGACATGCAGACAAAGAGAATGGCAGACGGGCAGTCAGACAGAGAGGCACAAAGGTAGACAGACAGAAAAGCATACAGACTGACGGGCAGCAAGACAGACAGATAGGAAGATAGGCAGACGGACACACACCCAAAGACTCGCGGACATACAGATACACGGGAAGAATGACAGATACACAGATGGCCATGCAGACAGATATGCAGGAATACCGACAGCCTCGCAGACAGACACACCGGCAGAGGACAGGCAGACTTAAAGACAGGCAGAAATGCAGACAGAGAGACAGGCAGATGGGCAGACTGACAAGCAGACAGACATACAGACACACAGGAAGAGAGAGAGAGAGATACACAGACAGTAAGGCAAACAGATAGACAGGAATGCCTACAGCCTCGTTGACAGACACACCGGCAGAGACAGACAGATTTGCAGACCTTTAAAATCGCAGAAGGACAGTCACACAGGCAGAGAGAGAGAGAGAAAGATAGGCATACATGCAGACAGATAGGCATACAGATAGTCAGACTGAAGAAGAGAAAGACAGACAGGCATACAGACAGACATTCTGGCAGACAGATATGCGTAGAGATAGACAGACAGGAAGACATACAGACAGACAGATATGCAGACAGAGAGACAGACAGTCGGGCAGACAGACAGGCACACAGATAGACAGACAGGAAGGCAGACCAATAGACTCGCAGACAGTCAGAATCACGGGCAGAGAGAGAGAGGCAGACAGGCAGACAGGCCGACCGGCAGACAGACAGACAGGTAGGAAAACAGGCAGACCGCCACGCAGGCAAACAGACACGCAGACCCACAGACTCGCAGACATACAGACATACAGGAAGAGAAAGAGAGAGATGCACAGACAGGCAGCAATACCTACAGCCTCGCAGAAAGACACACCGGCAGAGACAAACAGGCAGATATACAAACAGATATGCAGACAGAGAGACAGGCAGACGGGCAGACAGACAGACAGACACACCGGCAGAGACAGACAGGCAGACTTACAGACAACAGATATGCAGACAGAGAGACAGGCAGAAGGGCAGACAGACAGACCAGCAGAAAGACAGCAGATAGGAAAACAGGCAGGCAGACAGAAAGACACGTAGACCCACAGCTTCGCAAACATACAGACATACAGGAAGAGAGAGAAAGATACACAGACAGGCAGCCAGACAGATATGCAGGAATACCCACATCCTCGCAGACAGACTCACCGGCAGAGACAGACAGGCAGACTTACAGACAGAAAAACATGCAGACCTATAAAATCGCAAAAGGCAGAGAGAGAGAAAGATAGGCAGACATACAGACTGAAAGGCATACAGATAGTCAGACTGAAAAAGAGACAGACAGACATGCATACAGACAGACATTCAGACTTACAGACGAGCATATATGCAGACAGAGACACAGGCAGACGGGCCGACAGATAAGAGGA